>NC_081552.1:66384964-66407464 GCF_963082655.1 Stomoxys calcitrans
TTCCCGTCATCTCTTCTTAGGCAAAACAGGATATAAGAAAAGATTTGCTCTGCTATTAGAGTGATATCAAGATATGGTCCGGTTTGGACCACAATTAAATTATATTTATGTTGGAGACCTGTGTAAAATTTCAGCAAATTCGAATAAGAATTGCGCTCTTTGTGAGCTCAAAGAGCAAAATAGAGAGATCGATTTATATGGGAGCTGTATCGGGGTATGGACCGATTCAGACCATAATAAATACGTATGTTGATGGTCATGAAAGAATCCGTCGTACAAAATTTCAGCCAAATCGGATAATAATTGCGACCTCTAGAGGCTCAAGAAGTCAAGATCCCAGATCGGTTTATATGACAGCTATATCAGGTTATGAACCGACTTGTATTTTATTTGACATAGTTGTTGAAAGTAATAATAAAAAACGAATTGCGAAATTTCGGCCAAATCGGATAGGTATTGCGCCCTCTAGAAGCTCAAGAAGTCAAGTCCCCAGATCTGTGCAATGACAGCTATATCAGGTTATGAACCGATTTGAACCATATTTGGCACAGTTGTTGCATATCATAACAAAATACTACGTGTCAAAATTCATTCAAATCGGATAGGAATATCGCCCTCTAGAGGCTCAAGAAGTCAAGACCCAAGATCGGTTTATATGACAGCAATATAAGGTTATGGACCGATTTGAACCATACTTGGCACAGTTGTTGGATATCGTAACAAAACACGTCGTGCAAAATTTCATTCCAATCGGATAAGAATTGCGCACTCTAGACGCTCATGAAGTCAAGACCCCAGATCGGTTTATATGGCAGCTATATCAGGTTCTAGACCGATTTGAACCATACTTGGCACAGTTGTTGGATATAATAACGAAACAAGTCGTGCAAAATTTCATTCAAGTCGGATAAGAACTGCGCACTCTAGAGGCTCAAGAAGTCAAGACCCAAGATCGGTTTATATGGCAGCTATATCAAAACATGGACCGATATGGCCCATTTACAATACCATCCGACCTACACTAATAAGAAGTATTTGTGCAAAATTTCAAGCGGCTAGCTTTACTCCTTCGGAAGTTAGCGTGCTTTCGACAGACAGACGGACGGACGGACGGACGGTCAGACGGACGGACATGGCCAGATCGACATAAAATTTCACGACGATCAAGAATATATATACTTTATGGGGTCTCAGACGAATATTTCGAGTAGTTACAGTCAGAATGACGAAATTAGTATACCCCCCATCTTATGGTGGAGGGTATAAAAAGAAGAACAAGTAAAAGCGTGCTAAGTTCGGCCGGGCCGAATCTTATATACCCTCCACCATGGATCGCATTTGTCGAGTTCTTTTCCCGGAATCTCTTCTTAGGCAAAAAAGGATATAAGAAAAGAGTTGCTCTGCTATTAAAACGATATCAAGATATGGTCCGGTTCGGACCACAATTAAATTATATGTTGGAGACCTGTGTAAAATTTCAGCCAATTCGTATAAGAATTGCGCCCATTGGGGCTCACGAAGTTAAATAGAGAGAGCGATTTATATGGGATCTGTATCGGGCTATAGACCGATTCAGACCATAATAAACACGTTTGTTGATGGTCATGAGAGGATCCGTCGTACAAAATTTCAGGCATATCGGATAATAATTGCGACCTGTAGGGGTCAAGAAGTCAAGATCCCAAATAGGTTTATATGGCAGCTATATCAGGTTATGAACCGATTTGAACCTTATTTGACACAGTTGTTGAAAGTAAAAATAAAATACGTCATTCAAAATTTCAGCCAAATCGGATAGGAGTTGCGGTCTCTAGAAGCTCAAGATGTCAAGACCCAAGATCGGTTTATATGGCAGCTATATCAGGTTATGAACCGATTTTAACCATACTTGGCACAGTTGTTAGATATCACAACGAAACACGTCGTGCAAAATTTCATTCCAATCGGATAAGAAATGCGCACTCTAGAGGCTCAAGAAGTCAAGACCCAAGATCGGTTTATATGGCAGCTATATCAAAACATGGACCGATATGGCCCATTTACAATACCAACCGACCTACACTAATAATAAGTATTTGTGCAAAATTTCAAGCGGCTAGCTTTACTCCTTCGGAAGTTAGCGTGCTTTCGACAGACAGACGGACGGACGGACGGACAGACGGACGGACGGACAGACGGACGGACAGACGGACGGACATGGCTAGATCGACATAAAATGTCACGACGATCAAGAATATATATACTTTATGGGGTCTCAGACGAATATTTCGAGTAGTTACAAACAGAATGACGAAATTAGTATACCCCCCATCTTATGGTGGAGGGTATAAAAAGAACCATATTTTCCGCGAAGTGAAAATGAAGGCACAGCGATGCGGGCCGGGCTCAGCTATCTATATACATAAAAATTAATTTTTGTTAGTTTGTCTATTTCTTTGTTTGTGAGTGTGAAAACGGCTGAAACGATTTTCTTGAAATTTTCACAGATGGTGCATAAAGATCCCGTGGTGAAAATAGGATACTATATTTTTTGATATCTGAAGGGGGGGCGGACCTCCCCCTTACCCTAATTTTCAGAAACGCCAGATATCGGAGATGGGTGGTGCGATTTAACGAAATTTTGTGTGCTCTCATATAGCACCCTAAAAATAAAAATTTGGTATCCAAATTTCGGATGGGGTACCTAGGGGGACCGCCCCACCCTAAAACCCACCAAACATATATTGACTAGTCATAACGATATGGGACTCAAATGAAAGGTATTTAGGATAAGAAAACGTTTCTGATATCCAATTGTCGGACCAAGTGGGACCACCCCAAACCCCAAAACACGTAATCGGACATATTTACGACCATGGCAATATGGGACTCAAATGAAAGGTATTTGCGTGTAGAATATGGAACAAAAGTTTCCTTGGAATATTTATTTTCGACAATTAAAGAGCCTTTGGTGAAATACTATGCTACGAAAATAGTATATCGCTTGACTAACAGTTTAACAATATAAGTGCCTTTATCTGAACCCCATATGATCTTTATTGGTCTACGAATTTAAGCTTGGATGTAAGGTGTAATTCATTCTTAAAATACTTTATTTCAGCCCATCTACTCATAATTTCTGACTTAGTGGTGTTTTCGGGCGAGAGGTGGTCCCCCAGATACTTGGCCCTGAAAATATATCAGCATCGTGATCTTCTCTCAAATACCATTTATTTAAACCCCCTATTGCCATTGGCTTAAGAGGAGTTTACAGGATGAGGCGTCCTCCAAACACATGGCCACAAAATAGGTTATTGAATTCATTTTCTAACCTCAAATACCTTTCATTTGAGCCACATATTGGCATGGTCGAAAAATGTTTTCCCTTTGGGGGTGTTTTGGGAAAGGGGTTATGCCCTTAATACATGGTCCTACATTTGAATATCAAATTCGTATTCTACTCCCAAATACCTTTATTTGAGCCCCATATTGCGATGGTCACTAAATAATTGCTGTTTGTGGGGTACTTTGGGAAAGGGGTTGACCCCCAGAAAATTGGTCCCGAAAATGGGTATCAATTCTTGCTCTACCCCCCAATACCTTTCATTGAAGCTCCACATTGGCTTTGTCGGTAAATATGCCCGATTTATTGGTGCTTTGGGGATTGGGGTAGTCCCCCAAACACTAAGCCCGGAAAATATATCAGCAACGTGCTCTATTCTTATATATCTATATATCATTTATTTAAAACCAAATTGGCATTGCCCTCAAAATTGGGTGTCAAATTCGTTTTCTAATCACACTCTAATCAAACTCCTTATTGCAAAAGACAGCAAATATGTCCGGTTTGGCGTATTGACCCTAAAAACTATGAATATTTAGTTCCACTCTCTTTAAGATCCAAATTGTCTTGGTGAGCAAATACGTCCTATTTGGGTGTTGTTATGGTGGTGGGACGTCCGCTAGACAGTTGGCTCCAAATGTTGATATCAAATAGGTGGTCTACTCCCACATACCTTTAATTTTAGCCCCATATTTCCATAGTCGGCAAACTTGACCGGCTTGGGGGGTGTTTTGGGGGACGGGCGGCCACTCAGTGAGTTGGGCTTGAAAATATATATCGGATTCGTGTTCGACTTTAAAAACCCTCTTATTTGAGCCTCATATTGCAATAGTCAGAAAATACTTACTATTTGGTGGTGTTGCGGCGGTGGCGTGGCCCCATAGAATATTGATATCAAATTCGTGCTTTACTCCCAAAGACCATTCATTAGAGCCCCATATTTCTATGGTCGTAAATTTGTCCCCTTTGGGGGATGTTTTAAGGGTTTTAAGGCGGCCACTTGGTCCCATATTTGGATATCAGATTCGTATTCTACACTCAAATTCTTTTTAGTTAAGCCTAATATTCCCATGGTCAGAAAACAAGTCCAGTTTGGGGGGTGTTTTGGGGAAGGGGTGGACCCCCAGAAACGTGGTCCCACATTTGGATATCAGATTCGTATTCTACTCGCAAATACCTTTCATTTGAGTCCCATATTGTCATGGTCGGTAAATAAGTCCGATTTAGGGGCGTTTTGGGGCTTGGGGTAGTCCCCCTAGCACTTTGTCCGACAATTGGACCTTAGATACGTTTTCTTATATCAAATACCTTTCATTTGCGTCCCATATTGTCGTGACTGTTTTAAATATTTGTTTGGTCGGTTTTAGGGTGGGGCAGCCCCCCTAAGTACCCCATCCGCCCCCCTAAGTTGGACACAAAATTTTTGTTTTTAGGGCACTATATGAGAGCACACAAAATTTTAATCGCACCACCCATCTCCGAGATCTGGCGTTTCTGAAAATTAGGGTAAGGGAGAGGGTCCGTCTCCCCTTCAGATGTCAAAAAATTTAGTATCCTATTTTCACCACTGGGTAATTGTGCATCATCTGTGAAAATTTCAAGAAAATCGGTTCAGCCGTTTCTGAGTCTATAAGGAACACACAAACGTAGAAACAAACCTACAAACAAACACAAATTGATTTTTATACCCACCACCGAAGGATGGGGGTATATTCATTTTATCATTCCGTTTGCAACACATCGAAATATCTATTTCCGACCCTATAAAGTATATATATGTGTAAAATTTCAGCCAATTCGTATAAGAATTGCGCCCATTGGGGCACACGAAGTAAAATAGAGAGAACGATTTATATGGGATCTGTATCGGGCTATAGACCGATTCAGACCATAATAAACACGTTTGTTAATGGTCATGAGAGAATACGTCGTACAAAATTTCATGCAAATCGGATAATAATTGCGACATCTAGAGGCTCAAGAAGTCAAGATCCCAGATCGGTTTATATGGCAGCTATATCAGGTTATGAACCGACTTGTACTTTATTTGATATAGTTGTTGAAAGTAACAATAAAAAACGTCTTGCGAAATTTCAGCCAAATCGGATAGAAATTGACCCCTTTAAAAGTTCAAGAAGTCAAGTCCCCAGATCTGTTTATATGACAGCTATATCAGGTTATGAACCGATTTGAACCATATTTGGCACAGTTGTTGGATATCATAACAAAATACGTCGTGCCAAAATTCATTCAAATTGGATAAGAATTGCGCCCTCTAGAGGCTCAAGAAGTCAAGACCCAAGATCGGTTTATATGGCAGCTATATAAGGTTATGGACCGATTTGAACCATACTTGGCATAGTTATTGGATATCGTAACAAAACATGTAGTGCAAAATTTCATTCCAATCGGATAAGAATTGCGCACTCTAGAGGCTCAAGAAGTCAAGACCCCAGATCGGTTTATATGGCAGCTATATCAGGTTATGAACCGATTTGAACCATACTTGGCACAGTTGTTGGATATAATAACAAAACACGTCGTGCAAAATTTCATTCTAATCGGATAAGAATTGCGCACTCTAGAGGCTCAAGAAGTCAAGACCCAAGATCGGTTTATATGGCAGCTATATCAGGTTATGAACCGATTTGAACCATACTTGGCACAGTTGTTGGATGTTATAACAAAACACGTCGTACAAAATTTCATTCCAATCGGATAAGAATTGCGCACTCTAGAGGCTCAAGAAGTCAAGACCCAAGATCGGTTTATATGGCAGCTATATCAAAACATGGACCGATATGGCCCATTTACAATACCAACCGACATACACTAATAAGAAGTATTTGTGCAAAATTTCAAGCGGCTAGCTTTACTCCTTCGGAAGTTAGCGTGCTTTCGACAGACAGACGGACGGACGCACGGACGGACGGACGGACATGGCTAGATCGACATAAAATTTCACGGCGATCAAGAATATATATACTTTATGGGGTCTCAGACGAATATTTCGAGTAGTTACAAACAGAATGACGAAATTAGTATACCCCCCATCTTATGGTAGAGGGTATAAAAGGATATAAGAAAGGATTTACTCTGCTATTAGAGCGATATCAAGATATGGTCCGGTTTGGACCACAATTAAATTATATGTTGGAGACCTGTGTAAAATGTCAGCCAATTCGAATAAGAATTGCGCCCTTTGGGGGCTCAAGAAGTAAAATAGAGAGATGGATTTATATGGGAGGTGTATCGGGCTATAGACCGATTCAGACCAAAACAAACACGTATGTTGATGGTCATGAGAGGATCCGTCGTACAAAATTTCAGGCAAATCGGATAATAATTGCGACCTTCAGAGGCTCAAGAAGTCAAGATCCCAGATCGGTTTATATGGCAGCTATATCGGGTTATGAACCGATTTGAACCATACTTTGCACAGTTGTTGGATCTCATAAAAAAACTAAAATTCATTCAAATCGGATAAGAATTGCGCCCTCTAGGAGCTAAAGAAATCAAGACACAAAATTGGTTTATATGACAGCTATATCAGGTTATGAACCGATTTGAACCATACTTGGCACAGTTATTGGATATCATAACAGAACACGTCGTGCAAAATTTCATTCCAATCGGATAAGAATTGCGCCCTCTAGAGGCTCAAGAAGTCAAGACCCCAGATTGGTTTATATGGCAGCTATATCAGGTTATGAACCGATTTGAACCATACTTGGCACAGTTGTTGGATACAATAACGAAACACGTCGTGCGAAATTTCATTCCAATCGGATAAGAATTGCGCACTCAAGAGGCTCAAGAAGTCAAGACCCAAGATCGGTTTATGTGGCAGCTATATCAGGTTATGGTCCGATTTGAACCATACTTGACACAGTTGGTGGATATCATAATAAAACACGTCGTGCACAATTTCATCCCAATCGGATAAGAATTGTGCACTCTAGAGGCTCAAGAAGTCAAGACCCAAGATCGGTTTATATGGCAGCTATATCAGGTTATCGGTCGATTTGAACCATACTTGGCACAGTTGTTGGATATCATAACAAAACACGTCGTGCAAAATTTCATTCCAATCCGATAAGCATTGCGCACTCTAGAGGCTCAAGAAGTCAAGACCCAAGATCGGTTTATATGGCAGCTATATTAGGTTATGAACCGATTTGAACCATACTTGGCACAGTTGTTGGATATCATAACAAAACACGTCGTGCAAAATTTCATTCCAATCGGATAAGAATTGCGCACTCTAGAGGCTCAAGAAGTCAAGACCCAAGATCGGTTTATATGGCAGCTATATCAAAACATGGACCGATATGGCCCATTTACAATACCAACCGACCTACACTAATAAGAAGAATTTTTGCAAAATTTCAAGCGGCTAGCTTTACTCCTTCGGAAGTTAGCGTGCTTTCGACAGACAGACGGACGGACGGACAGACGGACAGACGGACAGACGGACGGACATGGCTAGATCGACATAAAATGTCGCGACGATCAAGAATATATATACTTTATGGGGTCTCAGACGAATATTTCGAGTAGTTACAAACAGAATGACGAAATTAGTATACCCCCCATCTTATGGTGGAGGGTATAAAAATAGAGATATTCAGCTGAAATTTTGCACAGATTCTTTTTTTGTCCATAAGCAGGTTAAGTTCGAAGATGGGCTATATCGAACTATATCTTGATATAGCCCCCATATAGACCGATCCGCCGATTTAAGGTCTTAGGCCCATAAAAGCCACATTTATTATCCGATTTTGCTGAGCTTTGGGACAGTGAGTTGTGTTAGGCCCTTCGACATCCTTCGTCAATCTGGCTCAGATCGGTCCAGATTTGGATATAGCTGCCATGTAGATTTAGGGTCTAAGGCCCATGAAAGCCACATTTATTACACGATTTCGCTGAAATTTGGGAGAGTGAGTTGTCTTAGGCCCTTCGACTTCCCTCAATAAATTCGCCCAGATCAGTTCAGATTTGGATATATCTACCATATAGACCGATCCTCCGGTTTAGGGTCTTAGGCCCACAAAAGCCACATTTATTATCCGATTTTGATGAAATTCGGGACAGTGAACTGTGTAAGGCCCATCGATATCCTTCGATAATTTGGCCCAGATCGGTCCAGATTTGGATATAGCTGCCATATAGATCGATCCTCCTATTTATGATGTAAGGCCCATAAAAACCAGATTCATTATCCGATTTCGCTGAAATTTGGGAGAGTGAGTTGTCTTAGGCCCTTCGACTTCCTTCGTTAAATTCGCCCAGATCGGTTCAGATTTGGATATAGCTGCCATATAGACCGATTTCTTGATTTATGGTTTTGGGGCCATAAAATGCTTATTCATTGTCCGATGTCGCCGAAATTTAGAACAGTGAGTTAAGTTAAGCCCCTTGACATACTTCTGCAATATCGCACAGATCGGTCCAGATTTGGATAAAGCTGCCATATAGACCGATTTATTGTCCGATGTCGCTGAAATTTGAGACAGTGAGTTTGGTTAGGCTCTTCGACGTCCTTCTTCAATTTTGCACAAATCAGTCCAGATTTGAATATAGCTGCCATATTGACCGATCTCACGATTTAAGGTTTAGGGCCCATAAAAGAGGCATTTATTGTCCGATTTCGCCGAAATTTGGGACAGTGCTTTGTGTTAGGGTCTTCGACATGTTTATGCAACTTGGTCGAAATCGGTTCAGATTTGGATATAGCTGCCATGTAGACCGTTATCTCGATTTAAAGTCTTGGCCCCATAAAAGGCGTATTTATAATCCGATTTCACTGAAATTTGACACAGTGACTTATGTTCGGCTTTTCGACATCCGTGTCGTATATAGTTCAGATCGGTATGAGGTATATGAGTATAAGGTATGAAATTTTCACCGAATTTTGATGAAATGTGGTTTACATATATACCCGAGGTGGTGGGTATCTAAAGTTCGGCCCGGCCGAACTTAACGGCTTTTTACTTATTATATATAAGAAGAAAGATGTGGGGCCACGTTTCTGGGGGTCCACCCCTACCCCAACACCCTTCAAACTGGGCTTACTTACTTAAATAAAAGGTATGTGAGCGTAGAATTCGAATCTGATATCCAAATATGGGACCAAGTGTTTGGGAGGCCGCCTTTCCCAAAAACCTCCCCCAAAGGGGACACACTTACGACCATAGCCACATGGGGCTCAAATGAAAGGTCTTTGTGAGTAAAGCACAAATCTGATATCAATATTCGGGAAAAGTGTCTATGGGACCACCCCACCCCCACAACACCACCCAACCCCCAAAACACCCCTAAATCGAAATATTTACCGATCATGGCAATATGGGACTCAAATGAAAGGTATTTGCGAATAGATACGAATCTTACATCCAAATGTGGGACCACGTTTCTGGGGGTCCACCCCTACCCCAACACCCTTCAAACTGGGCTTACTTACTTAAATAAAAGGTATTTGAGTGTAGAATTAGAATCTGATATCCAAATATGGGACCAAGTGTTTGGGGGGCCGCCTTGCCCCAAAAACATCCCCAAAAAGTGGACAAATTTACAACCATAGCCATATAGGGCTCAAATAAAAGGTTTTTGGGAGTAAAGAACGAATCTGATATCAATATTTGGAAAAAGTGTCTATGGGGCCACCCCACCCCCACAGACCACCCAAATAGGAAGCATTTGCTGACTATTGCAATATGAGGCACAAATAAGAGGGTTTCTAGAGTAGAACACGAATTCGATATATATATTCAAGGCCAACTTAATGAGTGGCCGCCCATCCCCAAAAACATACCCAAGCCGGTCATGTTTCCCGACTATAATAATATGGGGCTCAAATCAAAGGTATTTGGGAGTAGACCATGTATCTGATATCAACATAAAGGATCAACTGTCCAGGGGACGTCCCACCTCCACAACAACCCCCCATTGGACGTATTTGCTCACCAAGACGATTTGGGTCTTAAAGAGAGTGGAACTAAATATTTATAGTTTTTAGGGCCAATACCCCAAACCGGTCATATTTGCTGACTTTTACGTAAGGAGTTCAAATAAGATTAGAAAACAAATTTGATATTCAATTTTGAAGCTAATGGCAATATGGGGACCAAATAAATGATATATAGATATATGAGAATAGAGCACGTTGCTGATATATTTTCCGGGCTTAGTGTTTGGGGGACCACCACAATCCCCAAAACACCCCTAAATCGGGCATATAACCGACAATGTGGAGCTTATATAAAAGGTATTGGGGGGAAGAGAAAGATTTGATACCCACTTTCGGGACCAATTTTCTGGGGTTCTACCCCTTTCCCAAAGTACCCCACAAACAGCAATTTTTTAGTGACCATCGCAATATGGGGCTCAAATAAGGGTATTTGGGAGTAGAATACGAATTTGATATCCAAATATGGGACCATGTATTAAGGCATTTAGTGGGTCTTTGTGGGTTGACCGCGAATCTGATACATACATTTGGAACAGAGTCGGGCCCACCCACTTAATACACTTCAATAAGATAAATAGTTCGATTGGGTATGATATAGGAATTAAACCAAAGGTCTATGATTGTAGAGTTCGAATCTAATGTTGATATTATATGATATGTAGATCTCGACTTTAAAGGACCCAAATAAATTGCTTTTTGGGTCTTAGCTGCGGGGGTAACGACCCTCTCCTCCAAATAAAAACAACACCAAACTGTCATGTAAGATGATCGAGAAAATATTGTATTCAAATGAAACGATGTGTGAGAGGGCAATCGCCCTCCCCTCATCCTACCCAACAAAATTATTAAAAATAATAAATGAAGGCCGATCAGGATAGAATAGGACAGCAATAAAAGGCCATTGATAGAAGAGTACACTTTTGCCCTCAAATTGGAATAGACGGAACAAGATATGTGAATCTTTAAAAATGTGGTAACCCTAGTGGTAGCTGTGAAATATGATTTTGAATGTAGATAACCAATACCAAAAAAAAAAAACAAGTAAAAGCGTGTTAAGTTCGGCCAGGCCGAATCTTATATACCCTCCACCATGGATCGCATTTGTCGAGTTCATTTCCTGGCATCTCTTCTTAGGCAAAACAAGAAGTAAAATAGAGAGATCGATTTACATGGGAGCTGTATCGGGCTATATACCAATTCAGACCATAATAAACACGTATGTTAATGGTCATAAGAGAATCCGTCGTACAAAATTTCAGGCAAATCGGATAATAATTGCGACCTATAGAGGCTCAAGAAGTCAAAATCCCAGATCGGTTTATATGGCAGCTATATCAGGTTATGAACCGCTTTGAACCATATTTGGCACAGTTGTTGGATATCATAACAAAATACTACGTGCCAAAATTCATTCAAATTGGATAAAAATTGCGCCCTCTAGAGGCTCAAGAAGTCAAGACCCAAGATCGGTCTATATGACAGCTATATAAGGTTATGGACCGATTTGAACCATACTTAGCACAGTTGTTGGATATCGTAACAGAACACGTCGTGCAAAATTTCATTTCAATCGGATAAGAATTGCGCACTCTAGAGGCTCAAGAAGTCAAAACCCCAGATCGGTGTATATGGCAGCTATATCAGGATATAGACCGATTTAAACCATACTTGGCACAGTTGTTGGATGTCATAACAAAACACGTCGTGCAAAATTTCATCCCAATCGGATAAGAATTGCGCACTCTAGAGGCTCAAGAAGTCAAGACCCAAGATGGGTTTATATGGCAGCTATATCAAAACATGGACCGATATGGCCCATTTACAATACCAACCGACCTACACTAATAAGAAGTATTTGTGCAAAATTTCAAGCGGCTAACATTACTCCGTCGGAAGTTAGCGTGCTTTCGACAGACAGACGGACGGACGGACGGACGGACGGACAGACGGACGGACATGGCTAGATTGGCATAAAATTTCACGACGATCAACAATATATATACTTTATGGGGTCTCAGACGAATATTTCGAGTAGTTACAATTAGAATGACGAAATTAGTATACCCCCCATCTTATGGTGGAGCGTATAAAAAATGATTTAGTGTGGATCTGAATGAGACGCGTAGCCATGAATATCTTGATTGTCACCTTAAAATGCTTAACATTATGGGGTTCAAAGAAAAAAAAAAGAGAATGAAGTAGATCTAACATCCAAACTTAATGGGCGGAACCTCCCTTTACCTTATTTTCAAAAACGCCAGATCTCGGAGATGGGTGGGGCGATTTAGGCGAAATTTAGTTTGTTTATAATAACTCAAAAATAGAAATTTGGTATACTTATTTAAGGTGGGATGTCTAGGGCAGCCGCGCCACCCAAAAGCTTGCCAAATGGAAATTTAAACCTAAAATGACAATATTAAGCTCAAGTGAAAGGTATTTGAGACTAGAGCATGAATCTGATACATGGGGGTCCACCTCACCGCCAAAAACATTTGCGAGGTGCAATGCAATGGATGGTCATTTAAAAACTTTTTCCCAAAGAGGTGTCGCACTGCGGGACGCCGTTCGGACTCGGCTATAAAAAAGGTCCCTTATCATTGAGTTTATCATGAATCGGAAAGCACTCATTAATATGTGAGAATTTGCCCCTTCTCGGTTCCTGGCGGTAACGTTCTTCATTAGGGTAATGTTCTCATTAGGGGATAGATGGCACCTCCGACATTTCGACTCAAATGTGGATATCAAATTCGTCCTTTATTCCAAACGGACATGAAGTTCAGTTTAGAGGGTGTTTTAGGGCGTACCCCAAAACATTTGGCTACAAATACTATTCATTTGAGTCCCATATTGTCGTAATGGGTCAAATAACCCGTTTGATGTATCTTTAGGAGGAAAAGCCCCACCTAGAATTGAAAGCAAATGCTGGGTACTTGGACCCAAATTTTAATACCAAATTTTTTTCACTGGTCTCCAATGCCATTTATTTGATACCCTTATTGTTCCCATCGTACACAATGTATGAAAATTTTAAGAAAATCGGTTCAGTCATGTATCTTATAGTCATGCTGGGTCTAATGGTGTTTTTGAGGGTTGGCGTGACCCCTATACTTCGATCTGATCTTCGTCTGCCAGATTCATAATCTACTCCTGAATACCTTTCATTTGAGCCCCATATTGAAATGAACGTCCAATATGTCTGTTTGGGGTTGTGGCGGCCCGATGGGTATTTAGACTCAAAATTTAATACCATGTTCGTATTCTACTCCCCGATAACTTTCATTTGATATCTATATTGTCCCGATCAGTCCACTTTTGATTTTGGGTTGTGTTTTTGGCATTAAGGGGAGGGTCCGTCCCCCTTCTGATACCCAAAAATTATATAGCCTATGTTTCCTTCCAGACCAATCTTAATAAACAAACCGAGTCCCATATATGCGTGATTGGCTAATGTGCCCATTTTGGGCGTTTTTGTGGGGGTGGGGTGACCTTCTGTACTTCGACATGAGTTTGTATGCCAGATTCGTTATATACTCTCGCATATTCGTTATATACTACCCATATTGTCTTTATCGATCCACTTTAGAATTTGGGTTGTGTTTATGGCATAAGGGGGAGGGTCCGTCCCCATTCAGATACCGAGAAATTATATAGCCTATGTTTCCAACCTACCAACAGACCAACCTACACAATAAGCGAAAATTTAGTTTTTCAGTCTATACGGAACAAACAAACCGAGACCCATATTTCCGTGATGGGCTAATGTGCCCATTTTGGGCGTTTTTTGTGGGGGTGGGGTGACCTTCTATACTTCGACGTGAGTTTGTATGCCAGATTCGTTATCTACTCCCGCATACTTTTCATTTGATACTCATATTGTGCTTATTGGTCCACTTTAGATTCTGGGTGGTGTTTTTGGGGTAACGGTGGAGGGTCCGCCCCCTTCCGTTATCAATAAATTATAAAACCTATTCCTAATTCCTAACCATAATCATAATCTACTCCCTAATACCTTTCATTTGAATCCCATATTGTCATGATCGTCAAACAAACCTACTTTAAGGGGTTTTGGGGCTGGGGCGGTCCCCCAGGTACTTGGACTCATCTTTTATTATGAATTCGTATTCTAGTCTTGAATACCTTTCATTTGAATACCATATTGGGCCGATCGGTACACTTTTATTTTTGGGTAGAACTTTTGGGGTAAGAATGAGGGTCCGCACCCCTTCCGATATCAAAAAATTATATAGCCTATGTTTCCTTCCCGACCAGCCTACACAATCTGTGAAAATTTCAAGACAATCGGTTTAGCCGTTTTTGAGTCTATACGGAATATACAAACAAACCGACAAACAAACACAAATTGAATTCTATATATAAGATATCAGGTTATAGACGGATTTGGACCGAACTAAGCACAGTTGTTGGAAGTTTTAACTGAACATCACATTCAAAATTTCAGCCAAATCGGACAAAAAATGCGGCTTGTAAAGGGTTAAAGAAGTCAAATCGGGAGATTGGTTTATATAGGAGCTATATCTGGGTTTAGACTAATTTGGACCGTACTTAGTATAGTTTATGTAAGTCGTAACAGAACACTACGTGCAAAATTGAGGCTTCCAGGTGCTCGGGAGATCGGTTTATATGGGAGCTATATCTAAATCTGAACTGATATGACCCATTTGCAATCCCCAATGACTTTTATCAATATTAGGTATCTGTGTAAAATTTGGCTTGCTTTACGCGTTCGACCACTATCGTGATTTCGACAGACGGACGGGCATGGCTAGGTCGACTAAGAATGTCGAGACGATCAAGAATATATATAAAGGGTGATTTTTTTGAGGTTAGGATTTTCATGCATTAGTATTTGACAGATCACGTGGGATTTCAGACATGGTGTCAAAGAGAAAGATGCTCAGTATGCTTTGACATTTCATCATGAATAGACTTACTAACGAGCAACGCTTGCAAATCATTGAATTTTATTACCAAAATCAGTGTTCGGTTCGAAATGTGTTCATTCACCGTAACGTTGCGTCCAACAGCATCTTTGAAAAAATACGGTCCAATGATTCCACCAGCGTACAAACCACACCAAACAGTGCATTTTTCGGGATGCATGGGCAGTTCTTGAACGGCTTCTGGTTGCTCTTCACTCCAAATGCGGCAATTTTGCTTATTTACGTAGCCATTCAACCAGAAATGAGCCTCATCGCTGAACGGTGAATGAACACATTTCGAACCGAACACTGATTTTGGTAATAAAATTCAATGATTTGCAAGCGTTGCTCGTTAGTAAGTCTATTCATGATGAAATGTCAAAGCATACTGAGCATCTTTCTCTTTGACACCATGTCTGAAATCCCACGTGATCTGTCAAATACTAATGCATGAAAATCCTAACCTCAAAAAAATCACCCTTTACTTTATGGGCTCTTTGACGAAATTTGCGAGGTCTAAGAAACGGAATGACTGGATTAGTATACATCCTTCCTTTGGTGGTGAGTATAAAAATCAATTAGTGTTTGTTTCTTTGTTTGTTAGTTTTATTGTTTGTGTGTTCCGTATAGACTCAAGAACGGCCGAACCGATTTTCTTGAAATTTTCCCCGATGACGCATAGTTATCCGTGGTGAAACCCACCCACTTACCGTAATTCTCAGAACCGCCAGATCGCAGAGATGGGTGGTGCGATTTTATACGAGTAGTTATCTCAAAACATAAACTAAAAGCGTGCTAAGTTCGGCCGGGCCGAATCTTATATACCCGAATTTTATATACTAGATATCTCCTTAAGGCAAACAAATGATAAAATAAAAGAATTGCTATAATATTGGATGATAATCAAGTTGTAGTTTAATTCGGCCCATAATTGATTTGAATATTGGAGACTTTAGTAGAAGTCATTGTGTAAAATTTCAGCCAATTCGAGTAAGAATTGCGCCCGCCCTTAAAGGGTTCAAGAAGTAAAATAGAGAGATCGGTTTATATGGGAGCTATATCGGGTTATAGACCGATTCGGACAATATTTAATACGTTTGCTGAAAGTCATGAGAGAAGCCGTTGTACAAAATGTCTGCCAAATCGGATAATAATTACGCCCTCTGCAGGCTCAAGAAGTCAAGATCCCAGATTGGTTAATATGGCAGCTATATCAGGTTATAGATCGATTTGAACCATATCTGGCTCAGTTACTAAAAGTCATACCAAAACACGTCGTGCAAAATTTTAGCCAGAACGGATAAGAATGGCGCATTCTTGACGCCCAAGAAATCAAGATTTGTTTATATGACAGCTATACCTGGTTATGGACCCATTTCAACAACACTCAGACAAATTTACCGACCGTAGCAATTCAAATTCAAATTTACCCGTGAACATTCCATTAAGGAACTGGGGCAAACTTCTCACAAATCAATGAGTGCTGTCCGTCAGTGCTGTGTGTCAATTTTAAGCTCAATAATAAGGGACCTCCCTTTTATAGCTGAGTCCGAACGGCGTGCCGCAGAGCGACACACAGTTTTTACATGCCAAAGTACATTAAAAATGTCGCCAGCATTTGGAGGGGATAACAACCGCTGAAAAATTGTTTGATGTTTCCGCCAGTATTCGAACCCAAGTGTTCAGCATCATAGGCGGACATGCAAACCTATGCGCTACGGTGGCCACCCCCATAGTACCCACCAAATAGGGGAGTAGAATACGAATGGGATATATATTTTCAGGGCCAAGTCATTCAGTGGCTGTCCCTAATCAAAAAGTATTTACGATTAGAAAACGAATTTGATATCCAATTTTGGGACTAATTGTTTGGAGGACGCCTCATCCCATAAACTCCCCTTAACCCTCCGATGAGTGACAGCTGAACTTCACGGCCGTGTAAAAATGTCCCTACGGACCTTTCTTGTAAATCATGTTTTTTTTCATATCCATTTTTTTTATTTTTTATTTTTTTTTTTGGTTTTATTGTTTATAACTAAATTCTACATACAAAAATAATTTTTTCAATTTTTTTAATTTTTTTTTTTTGCATGAATTTTCATTAAGACTATTATAAAACAAGTAAAAGCGTGCTAAGTTCGGCCGGGCCGAATCTTATATACCCTCCACCATAGAGCGCATTAGTCAGTTCTTTTCCCGGCATCTCTTCTTAGGCAAAAAATGATATAAGAAAAGATTTGCTCTGCTATTAGAGTGATCCGGTTTAGACCACAATTCAATTATATGTTGGAGACCTGTGTAAAATGTCAGCCAATTCGAATAAGAATTGCGCGCTTTGGAGGCTCAAGAAGTAAAATAGAGAGATCGATTTATATGGGAGCTGTATCGGGCTATAGACCGATTCAGACCATAATAAACACGTTTGTTGATGGTCATGAGAGGATCCGTCGTACAAAATTTCAGGCATATCGGATAATAATTGCGACCTCTAGGGGTCAAGAAGTCAAGATCCCAGATCTGTTTATATGGCAGCTATATCAGGTTATGAACCGATTTGAACCATATTTGACACAGTTGTTGAAAGTAAGAATAAAATACGTCATGCAAAAATTCATTCAAATCGGATAAGAATTGTGCCCTCTAGAGGCTCAAGAAGTCAAGACCCAAGATCGGTTTATATGACAGCTATATCAGGTTATGGACTGATTTGAACCATACTTGGCACAGTTATTGGATATAATAACAAAACACGTCGTGCAAAATGTCATTTCAATCGGATAAGAATTGCGCACTCTAGAGGCTCAAGAAGTCAAGACCCAAGATCGGTTTATATGGCAGCTATATCAGGTTATGGACCGATTTGAACCACACTTGGCACAGTTGTTGGATATCATAACAAAACACGTCGTGCAAAATTTCATTCTGATCGGATAAGAATTGCGCACTCTAGAGGCTCAAGAAGTCAAGACCCAAGATCGGTTTATATGGCAGCTATATCAGATTATAGACCGATTTGAACCATACTTGGCACAGTTGTTGGATATCATAACAAAACACGTCGTGCAAAATTTCATTCTGATCGGATAAGAATTGCGCACTCTAGAGGCTCAAGAAGTCAAGACCCAAGATCGGTTTATATGGCAGCTATATCAAAATATGGACCGATATGGCCCATTTGCAATACCAACCGACCTACACTAATAAGAAGTATTTGTGCAAAATTTCAAGCGGCTAGCTTTACTCCTTCGGAAGTTAGCGTGCTTTCGACAGACAGACGGACGGACGGACAGACAGACGGACATGGCTAGATCGACATAAAATGTTGCGACGATCAAGTATATATATACTTTATGGGGGCTGAGACGAATATTTCGAGTAGTTACAAACAGAATGACGAAATTAGTATACCCCCCATCTTATGGTGGAGGGTATAAAAATTTAAAAATTATTGGTGTACTTCTTGTCCCCTGCCCTGTGCGCAAGTGTTGCAGCGATATAAAAGTGTGCTATGTTCTCCGCAAACAGTGTTGCCGCAGCCGAAGCAGTATGCCCGCGTTTTCCGCTGCCGCCCGGACTCAGAAAGGCAAAGCCTACGTGACGGTCTACTTGACCTAGCCGCAAACGACGGTACATTGCCTTTCATCGGTCTTGGTAATACCTGAAATGAAAAGAAAAATAAACAAGTAAAAGCGTGCTAAGTTCGGCCGGGCCGAATCTTATATACCCTCCACCATAGAGCGCATTAGTCAGTTCTTTTCCCGGCATCTCTTCTTAGGCAAAAAATGATATAAGAAAAGATTTGCTCTGCTATTAGAGTGATCCGGTTTAGACCACAATTCAATTATATGTTGGAGACCTGTGTAAAATGTCAGCCAATTCGAATAAGAATTGCGCGCTTTGAAGGCTCAAGAAGTAAAATAGAGAGATCGATTTATATGGGAGCTGTATCGGGCTATAGACCGATTCAGACCATAATAAACACGTTTGTTGATGGTCATGAGAGGATCCGTCGTACAAAATTTCAGGCATATCGGATAATAATTGCGACCTCTAGGGGTCAAGAAGTCAAGATCCCAGATCGGTTTATATGGCAGCTATATCAGGTTATGAACCGATTTGAACCTTATTTGACACAGTTGTTGAAAGTAAGAATAAAATACGTCATGCAAAATTTCAGCCAAATCGGATAGGAATTGCGCCCTCTAGAAGCTCAAGAAGTCAAATCCCCAGATCTGTTTATATGACAGCTATATCAGGTTATGAACCGATTTGAACCATATTTGACACAGTTGTTGAAAGTAAGAATAAAATACGTCATGCAAAAATTCATTCAAATCGGATAAGAATTGTGCCCTCTAGAGGCTCAAGAAGTCAAGACCCAAGATCGGTTTATATGGCAGCTATAACAGGTTATGGACTGATTTGAACCATACTTGGCACAGTTGTTGGATATCATAACAAAACACGTCGTGCAAAATTTCATTCTGATCGGATAAGAATTGCGCACTCTAGAGGCTCAAGAAGTCAAGACCCAAGATCGGTTTATATGGCAGCTATATCAGATTATGGACCGATTTGAACCATACTTGCAACAGTTGTTGGATATCATAACAAAACACGTCGTGCAAAATTTCATTCTGATCGGATAAGAAGTGCGCACTCTAGAGGCTCAAGAAGTCAAGACCCAAGAACGGTTTATATGGCAGCTATATCAAAATATGGACCGATATGGCCCGTTTGCAATACCAACTGACCTACACTAATAAGAAGTATTTGTGCAAAATTTCAAGCGGCTAGCTTTACTCCTTCGGAAGTTAGCGTGCTTTCGACAGACAGACGGACGGACGGACGGACGGACAGACGGACGGACATGGCTAGATCGACATAAAATGTCGCGACGATCGAGTATATATATACTTTATGGGGTCTCAGACGAATATTTCGAGTAGTTACAAACAGAATGACGAAATTAGTATACCCCCCATCTTATGGTGGAGGGTATAAAAACAAGTAAAAAGGCGATAAGTTCGGCCGGGCCGAACTTTGGATACCCACCACCTCGGGTATATATGTAAACCTTTCTTTCTTTCATAAAAATTCGGTGAAAATTTCATACCTTATGTCCCATATCAGTTATACCTAAATATGTTCCGATTTGGACCAAATACTAATAAGTACACTAGCTATATCTAAAAATAACCCGATCTGAACTATATACGACACGGATGTCGAAAAGCCTAACTTAAGTCACTGTGTCAAATTTCAGTGAAATCGGATTATAAATGCGCCTTTTATGGGGCCAAGACTTTAAATCGAGATATCGGTCTACATGGCAGCTATATCCAAATCTGGACCGATTCGGGCCAAGTTGCATAAAAATGTCGAAGAGCCTAACACAAAGCACTGCCCCAAATTTCGGCGAAATCGGACAATAAATGCCTCTTTTAAGGGCCCAAAACCGAGAGATCGGTCTATATGGCAGCTATATTCAAATCTGGACCGATCTGGGCAAAATTGAAGAAGGACGTCGAAGAGCCTAACCAAACTCACAGTCTCAAATTTCATCGACATCGGACAATAAATGCGTCTTTTATGGCCCCAAAACCTAAAACCTAGATATCGGTCTATATGGCAGCTATATCCAAATCTGGACCTTTCTGTGCGATATTGCAGAAGTATGTCAAGGGGCTTAACATAACTCACTGTCCCAAATTTCGGCGACATCAGACAATAAATGAGCCTTTTATTGACCTAAAACCATAAATCAAAAAATCTCTCTATATGCCAGCTATCTCCAAATCTGAACCGATCTGGACCAAATTGCAGAAATATGCTTAAGGGTCTTACACAACTCTCTGTCCTAAATTTCAGCGAAATCGGATAATAAATGTGGCTTTTATGGGCCTTAGACCCTAAATCGGAGGATCGGTCTATATGGCAGCTATATCCAAATCTGGACCGATCTGAGCCAAATTGGCGAAGGATGTCGAAGGGCGTAACACAACTCACTGTCCCAAATTTCAAATGTGGTTTTTATGGGCCTAAGACCCTAAATCGGCGGATCGGTCTATATGGGGTCTATATTGTTGGCGTTGTAATCTAATATGGCATAGGGCTTCCGCTTCTCGGTTTGCTCGTCAACGAGGCAGGTGTAGTGCATTGTGGAGAGCACGTTCGTCACTTTATTTTTTTTCGGCATGTATGAGCATAACGATATATCCCCCTCGTTGAACCCAAATAATGTACTATTGATAGTGCGCTTCGGGTTCTTCTTGAATTCCTGTGGAATGAATGTTTTGTTGTAGCGCACTGTACCAACATATGCGGTCTTCCTCCTCAACAAAATACGCGCCAAGTCAAGAGATGTAAAGAAATTATCCGCGTTTATAATACGGCCAGCATCTAAATATTTTTCCACAAGATCCAGTACTACGTTCTGCCCTTAGTTTATCTCCCGTTGTTGGTTTGGCAGTTTTCCAGAATATATCATTCCCTTCACAGGATAATAACTCTGTGTGTCGCATAATCACCATACTTTCAAACCATATTTAGCTGGCTTTGACGGAATATATTGTGTGAAGCGGCCTCTGTAAGGGAACAACTGCTCATCAACTGTTAGTGCTTCATGAGGAGTGTTTGTTGCAACATTTCCCAAATGTCATCAATAGCCGCAGTTTTGCTGTTGATGAGTCGCTGTTGTCAAATGTTTCCGTTGTCGAATCGAATAAATTGATTTAAACACATGAAGCGATCGAACGACAACGCAGCTTTGTACAATATATTGGGCGCGTCCCATAATTCCATAGCTGGTTCATGGTTTGATCTTGTGAGTCCAGCATACAAAAGAATAGCTACAAAGGCGTCAAACTCGTTCATTGTCACTGGCTTTCATTCCTTTTTCTTCGTGGGATTCGCCAAATTCCATGCAGCTGTAACCTCCCTGCCATTACGATTTGTTTCACGTAGCACTAAGTGTATTATGTCCTCTGTCATGATTGAACGCATATTGTAGGGGTCGTGTTTATTTCCTGTAGGTCCTGGTTTCTTTCTTCTGAAGTCGACCACGTTATGATAACGAGTGCGTGATGTTGGTGGTGCTTTTTTACTCCATTGGGTGCCATCTTTACTAATATAGTAACTTTCATTCGTTTCCTGTCCATCATTTTCTTCCTCTTCATCATCGTCGTCATCAGTATCTTCATTTAGCTCGATGTCTTTGTCTTTGAGTTTAGGTCTTTGTGTTCAGAACAAGTAAATTATACAATATG